>NC_043957.1:7125015-7170015 GCF_902148855.1 Sphaeramia orbicularis
GACGGACCGTCCAATAGAAACACAAGGATGAACATTTAGACAAACATCCACTGCACTATCCACAAGACAAATGACGCCAGACTATTTTCATTAATTACTAAAATATAAGGATGTTTTTTGTTTGGTTTTGTTTTTTCTTCCTTGAAAATGTATGGAAGAAATGTTCAAAAATAATCATCAGATAAATGTGGAGTGGAGTCCCAGATGCTTTAAACAGACCTAGTTCACTCAGTTCACCTGTTTTATTTTGGGCCACAGCAGACAGCTCATGGGGGAGAAAAAAAAAAAAAAAAAAAGAGTCTTTAAAAACCTGATATAAGCAGATTTTTTTTGCCTGTTTAGCAGCTACGGATGTCGCCCCCACTGGAGTTTTAGCCCATGTTTTTGGTCACAGTTTCAATAATAATAATAATAATAATGATAATAGCAACAATAAATAAATAAATTTTAAAAATTGGAGTTGGACAATAAAACCTCGGCTTCTTTCTTCTCCTTTTTGAATATAAAGTATTTGTTAAAGAGACGCAAAGAAATAGCTGTTTTTCTTTTTTTTGGGTGATTTATTTCCATATATCCTCCTGAGACCCAGCAATGTATTTCTGTCCTCTGTAGGTGACAAAAGTTTCACAGTTTTACTTAAAAAATGCTGTCAGTTGCAATGGACATTCCATTTAAAAATAAATTAATAGATAAATAAAATAAATACATTAAAAATTTTTTTTAAATATATCTGAGAAAACTGTTGCATTATGCAGTTTCCAATCAAGACACTTGTTTAATGTGAAAAAGCTTCAACTTTCACTTTCCTGGGTCTCAGGAGGACATTGGAGTGTCCTGTTTACATTTAAATGGGTCATTTCCTTTACCTGCTTATGTTCGACATGAAGTCTATATAGATATAGTCGAATATCTACACTGTAAAAAAAAAAAAAAAAAAGTGTAATTTAACAGAATTTTCACTGTTTATTTTACAGTTTTTTTCCTGTATTTTCCAGATACAGGAAAATACCAATGAAATGACAAAAATAGACTGTGATTTTACATGTCAAATGTAAAATAACATGAAAAAACTGTAACTGTGAATAACCATGAAATTTCAATTTTTTAAAAGAATTTTTTTCTTTTTTCACAGAAAAATACAGTTAAAATACATTTGCAAATGTATCATATTTCACAAATATTTCTTTTCTAGTTATGATATCACACTGTTAATTTAAAGTTTAATACTGTAAAACAAAAATAAATAAAACGAGATAAAATTACTAACAATTAACCATAAAAGAAGTATTTGTTTATGTTCAGTTAATGACAGATTAACGAAAATGTTTTTTCAATTCTAGTTTTTGTCATTTTGTAAGTTTTCGTTAGCGATAATAACCTTGCCCCCCCCCGGCCCCCCGCTCCCAACATACATCTGTTCATAAACACATGCCTGTGCTCGGCCTGTTGGTTAGGGTTAGGGTTAGGGTTAGGGTAACGATAATAACCTTGCAGCAGAGTCCTGTACGGTATTTATCTATATATGACGGAGAAGAAGAGAAAAGATATGAGAAAAATAAAACTAACCCTTTCATGTATGAATAATGAGAACCTTAGTCAAGATTTTTTCTTGGGTGTTTTCATTCCTCCTTAGGCATGAAATAAACAGTGCAATCGAGGTTTTTTTTTTCATGGATTTACAGAAATGTCCACTCAGGTATACCATGCATTTTATTCTTGAAGCAAAGAAACATGTATTTAAAACCGAAAATCAGAAAGTGATATGAAAACAATGAAATAAAAACATGCTTAATGCTGCTAATCTGATGTTTTCTCACATTTTAACATATTCTAATACTAGTTATTACTCATTTCATGGAGATAATATGCAAAAAAACAAACAAAAAAACCCTGTTAATTACAGTCTAACAATTAACAATGTATTTACACTCAAACATGTTCCTGTAGATCAGGTTCATCAAGAACAGTAAAGTTACTGTAATGGTATGAATTGCAGTGGATGGGATGGCACCAATGTGTCTCCAGGTGTTTGTACTAATACTTAAAGGTTAACTGTGTATTCTGTATATGTGCACTAATGCTATGTAACGTGTGGGTGGAGCCTTAATTTTTTGATTGGCACTTTACATCTTATCCAGGGAAGACAGTTGAAAAATAGCTTTTTTGCTAATACTAGCACATTTAAAGAAATGGTCATTAATGTGGACTGTCCCTGCTAGATACACAAATAATAAATAAATAAATAAATAAATAAATAAATAAATAAATAAATAAATAAATAAATAAATAAGCAAGCATCCACTGTGTTGGCTGATTATGCAACTAAAACAACAAAACCTGTGAGTATACAAGAAGAACAGCTGTGGAACAGCTGTCCACTGGAGTGACCACTATGCATGAAAGGGTTAATACTAAACCTAAACTGAAACTAAGCATTTAGAAAATAACGAAAATGAATAAAAACTAACAAACCTGCTCTAAAAACAAATTAAAACTAACTGAATTTGAGAGAGGAAAAAAAAAAAAGTCAAAACTAAATCAAACTAAACTGTCATGAACAATCCAAAACTGTTAGAACCTTGCAGTGGAGAAGGAGGAAGAGAGGCAGAGAAAGAGTAGAGGAGAAGTGGAGTAGTGGAGTGGGAAGATGGAGGACGGAGTTTGCAGAGGAAGAAGTGCAGCAGCGAAAAGGAGATGAAAGGAGCGTGGAGAGTGAAAAGGAGAGAGGGAATGAGGGAGAGCAGGCAGAGGGAGGAGAGAGAGAGAGGGATAATGAAGTCCTCTGGGTGTGTGGTGGAAGCCACAGCGCCTGCCAGCCAACGAGGCCTGGCTCTGGACAGATGGAGGGAGGCATGCTGGGATACGCTGCGCTCACGTTCAAAGCAGGAAGTGCATGTTCTGGAAATCTGAAAAGGTCTGGCAATAAAAAAAATTTAAAAAAAAAACCTCTCATGTCAGAGGAGGGTGCTTTTGGGGGTTTTTTGGATTCAAATGTTTCTGTGGCTGAAGTGTTCCAGTTTTTACATCTTGGCTCCTTTGACCAGGTACAGACCCAGAGTCAAAAGTACGGAAGGACGTCTGTGTCGTCAGATTTTCAATTCTAAAAGCCACTGAATTTCCAGCACTGAATTTTTTTTTGCACTGAAATTAAGGATCTGAATTTTTTTTTTTTTTTTTTTTGCACTGAAATTAAGTATCTGGATATTTTTGTAGTGAAATTAAGTATCTGAAGTTTTTTGGCGTTGAAATTAAGTATGTATTTTTTGTCTCTCAATTTAACTATGTTAATAAATTTAGAATAAAAAAAATTCTGAAGCAAAAAATTCAGATCACACATCCGGGACACCAAGGATAAGTAATCAATTCTATTTCAAGTGAAACCGACAGCCAGCCAGTCGAGTTACGTTAGGTTGGTTATGTGACGTCGATGCAGGAAGACTATCAGCGCGGATATGTGATCGGAAGTTTTTGCCGCTGAATTTTTTGCATCTGAGTGTTCTGAACTAATAGAATATGAACATTTGAACAGGATCTGAAACTGTAATGTCTGTAAAACAGAATTTACATATTAACATATTTTCATAACATATATTATATTTTAACATATTTTCTAACACCCCTAGTGAAACACAATTTCAGTTTGAACACAGGAACATTTTGTGATATGGCATTAGATCCTGTTGTGATCAAATAAAATGCGTTTAGTATTTGTGCAGATTTCTGCTGTAATTCAATTCTTCAAGGAAATAATCATTTTTAAAAAAGAAACAAACAAAAAAATTGCCTTTTTAACAGTATCAAGATATATCGTGATATATTGCATTGTGATCCTGGTATTGTGATTTGTTAAAGGTGGACGTTTGGGTCTTTAAGGGTTAAATATCCACATTTCTTTAACTTTTAAAAGCCAAAAATCTACCCAATAATGTGATTTTTAAAGTAATTTCCTATAAATCTAAATTTTCGAAACACAAAAACACAGGAATAACGCTGGTGTTTCTTCCACTACAACTCCACAGTAAAATCATCATATTGGCCCAAAGTGCAGCCAGTAATCAGAACAAAAAAACCACAATTAATCCACTGACCAATCTGATTCACACGTTCACAGTCGACTGTGACTGAACACTGTGTACTTCAGACTGAAAACTGAACGGCTGCAACGACACAGAACAAACTCAGCTATTTTTACAGGCTGATGGATTTCCTCAAATGGGTTTTATTTGAGCAGAAAAGCCAAAACATTTTGGCAGAAAGATGAAGAGTTAAAAAAAAAAAAAAAAAGGCTCCGTGCCAAAACACAGCAGCGCTTCTGTTCAAATAATGTCTTTTTTTTTTTTTTTTTTAAATATATATCGTACATACACATATAACATGTATTGATCAAACTGGTGTACAATTTTTTTTTAGAAATTATCTCCCTCAGAGATTAAATGTGTTGAATAAGTGGTTCTCAAATTTTTTACAGTGGACTACCCCCGAAATAGACTTTTTATAGTAGACTACCCCCTGGAATAGACTTTTTATAGTGGACTACCCCCTGAAATAGACTTTTTATAGTGGACTACCCCCTGAAATAAACTTTTTACAGTGGACTACCCCCTGAAATAGACTTTTTACAGTGGACTACCCCCTGAAATAGACTTTTTACAGTGGAGTACCCTCTGAAATAGACTTTTTACAGTGGAGTACCTCCTGAATTAGACTTTTTACAGTGGCTTATCCCCTGAAATAGACTTTTTATAGTGGAGTACCCCCTGAAATAGACTTTTTACAGTGGAGAGCCTCCTTAAATAGACTTTTATAGTGGAGTACCCCCTGAAATAGACTTTTTACAGTGGAATACCCCCTGATATAGACTTTTTACACTGGAGTGACCCTTGAAATAGACTTTTTACAGCGGAGTGCCCCTGAAATAGTCTTTTTATAGCGGGGTTCCCCCTGATATAGACTTTTTACAGAGGAGTATCCCCTGATATACACTTTTTACAGTAGAGTACCCCCTGAAATAAACTTTTTACAGTGGAGTGCCCCTGAAATAGTCTTTTTACAGCAGAGTACTCCTGAAATGTACTTTTTACAGTGGAGTACCCCTGAAACTGACTTCTTACAGTGGAGTACCCCTGAAATAGACTTTTTACAAAGGAGTACCCCCTGAAATAGACTTTTTACAGTGGAGTACCCCCAAAATAGGCTTTTTATGGTGGAGTACCCCAAACAGACTTTTTACAGTGGAGAACACTCTGAAATCGACTTTTTACAGCGGAGTACCCCCTGAAATAGACTTTTTTATCCAAGTACCCCCAACTCTCACTTAAGTATATTTGATTGAGAAAAAAAAAGGTAGAAGATGATGGTGTTTCCATGGTAATTACGGAGCCTCTGAACGTCCAAATATGGTCGTATATGATGACCATGAAAAGACGAAGAACTGTAGTTTACACCAATTACTGAAATGTAATGATAGAATTAGTGGATCAACAGGTATTAAACAGTTTAGATCAGTAGATGTCTGGGTTTTTATGAGCTAAAATTATTGAACTTAATAATAACAGACACATATATTACTTTTTTTACGTGTTAATTTTCAGACACAACCATATAATATGCACACATGATACAACGCAGTACTATATTAATAATCTACACAACAGTAAACAAAGGCATGAGCTCATTATTATTAGCTCATTCATTAGTGATAAAAACAGCAGAATACTGTCATCTGTGAGAGGAGCCATTATGTAAAATGAGTTAACATGTTGGACTTAGTGTAGATACAGGAAGTTAATATTAATAATATAACTTATTATGCATCTCTGCTTTTATTTCTTTGGTATTTTTACTTTTACTGATGTACACGATACATCATAAAAACTAGTTTGTCAGTATCAGACACTGGAATCATGTATGTTGGCAATTTAAAAATAGATAACTGCAACGGAATAAGTAGATAAATGAAGAAATATGGAACTGATGGGAGTATTTTTTTCATTTTTGGCGATATTAGTCTCCATTGAAATGTCTAAAGGGATGTAACGATCTGAAAATTTCATATCACAGTTATTGTGACCAAAATTATCACGGTTATCATTTTTATCGCGGTATTATTGAAATTGTGCTCAAAATGTTCAAAAAGCACCAATACACACACTGAAATAATTTAACCAAGTTGCATTTAAAAAGAAATAAAAAATAAAATACAATAATTGGCACAATGTACCTTCTGTTGCAGAAACATTCCAGTATTAACCCTTAGTGGTCTGAGCCTATTTTGGCCGTTTTTCAGTCCTTTTGATTTTGCCTTTATATACTATATAAACAAATGTTTACTATACCCATGTTTGGGATCTGTTTTTTCAGCACAACTTCATCTATATCATCTGTCTATTATTTTTTCACTTTAACCTACTATAAAAACATAAAAGGACAGAAAACACAAAAAAAATATATAAAATCTGATTTGAAAAATGTATATAATTTATTGCATAAATAACACAAAGCAGTGGCACCTGCTCGTCTTTCAGACAGGGGAAGCTCATTGTTGTTTGACATCAAAAAAATTGTCAAGTTATTTAAACATAAATTCAGCCCTCCGTTTCATTAGCATTGTCTGCCATCATGTGCACCTTGCTAGACCAGTTCACTCCGACCTAGCCAACAGTATGATTGATTTAACTATCTAAAATAAATATATTAAACTTGACCAAGGAAGGATTAAATTATGTAACTGAAAAAAGAAAACGTTGAAATTCTGTTAAATTGAAACAAGGAAGTACACTGAGTGTGTTTTATTTACAGCGCAAGAAATGAATGAGTAATTTGGTAGCGGTTTCTCTCTCTCTTTCACAGCAGAATGTGCGAAGGTATTAAACTGAACTGTGTCCAGTGAAGGGGTATATGTCAAAACAGCTGTCAATCAAACGGGATTCAGCCTTTCGACCGATCCTCCAATCAGCACGTGGAAGCTCAGCGTCCAGCCTGGCCAAGCTCCGCCCACAGCTACATTCACCCCCAGAGATGCTGAGCGTCCGGGGGCGGGACAACATCGTGGCATCTATCCAATTACCGTCCAGTTTTGAGGCAATGAATAAACCAGTTCCACTCAGTCCCATTGAAGTGCATGGACGCTGAGCGTCTACGGACAAATGCACTGAGCAGAGATCAATGAGAAAACAGAGACATGGGAATGGAGGAGAAGTGAACAACATCCAGTCTGATGATTCATGATAAAGCTGATTCTGAACGAACTCACCTGTGAGATGAACGTGTTCTAACACATTTGGAGTCAATGAAATGTCAACACAACCGAACAGATTTGAACATTTAATTTGAGTCATTTTAGGGGAAGCTGAGCTTCCACTGCAGTCTGAGAGAAATCGCCTCTGACACACAGATGCTTAATGAACCTTTTCAAAGACTTTAAAAGTCAATATTGGTTCCAAATACTAGGTATATAAAATCAAAATTGCAATAAATTAAAACTATACTCAAATATTTAACATAAAAGCAGATCTTTACATAGGCTTTTTCTCCGGAAAAGTGCGGTAATCAAACACTGTTATCATGATAATTAGAATTTAAACAGTAATACTAACTGTCTGCAATTTCACCGCAGTTTATCGTTATACTGGTAATCGTTCCATCCCTAGCTGCTACCATCACCAACTTCTGCTACTATCGATAGTTCGCAGGTGAATGAGCCAAACCTCTGATATTTTCCCGTTCTTTCTTTTCCATAATTCCCAGTCGGACTTCTACCGTCAGACAATTATTCCAAAGGTACTCAGTAAATATGAAGTAAGCGGAGTGCACTGGAGTTGATAAATGATTTCAACTTTACGCAAGTGAGCAGAGGGTCAACCTGTCTTTATAATTACAGCTTTTTTTCCACTGGCTGTCCTGTAGGATGAGCCACGGGACGCCCATATATGGTCAGTAGTAATTAGAGAGAGAGCAAGAGCAGGAGAGAGAGTCATTTCCTCTCCCTCTGGTTGCATGGTGCTTAAGCCTTCAGAATGCTGACATCAGCACTCAGCGCTGACTACAACCATAGCACGCACACGCACACGCACACGCACACGCACACACACACACACACACACACACACACACACTCACACACACACACACACACAGGTCACTAACAGGTTTAAGCTAAATGCTGTATTCAGGATGCATCTTAATCACCAGCAGCATCCACATGATTGGGACTGCTGGTGTCATGACAACCGGCATCATCCTCAGCATCATCATTTTTCATGCCATCAAGCAGTGTTTTCAGGTGAGTGAAGGCCAGCAGGGTTTGGATGCAGCAGTGACAGTAAAAAGGAGTAAAACCATCTGCACGTAACACACACACACACACACACACACACACACACACACACACACCAGTAAATGTGAAAACAATCACCAAAGATCAGAATTGGAAGGAAAAGAAAGAAAAAAAAAAAAAGTAGTAAAATAAGAAACACATGCACGCACGCACACGCACGCGTGCACACACACACACACACACACACACACACACACACACACACACACAGGAAGAGTCCAGATTCCACATCATCCACTACTTCCATCCTGCAGGTGTGGGCTCATGGAACAGCCAACTCCTCCACTTCACTTCCACACTATAGGCCACACCTCAGCACGCGCACCCGTGCCCCCCCACCCCACCCCCCAGTACCTTCTCGGGGCCTCTCTCTTCTTCTGCTGGGGTTAAAAGGATATGGCCATTCGGTGATCTTTTTGGCGTACTTCCTCACCACGTTGTCTTCACTGAAGAGGAAGAGGGAGCGGTTGACCGTTAGGCAGCTCTGCCGGACGGGTATGGGGTTGTACAGGGCCATGGTCCGGGCTCTCTGGGCCATCGACTGCTTGTACATCCGCTGCGCTCCAGGGGGCCCCCCTTGCCTGCTGCCGCCGCGGCCGGGGCCCCCTTGTCCGCCGGCACCCCCGCCACCGCCACCACCACCTCCTCCTCCTCCTCCATACCTGTTGGGTAGCTCGTCTCCAAAACGCGCCATTCTGCAGACACCAAACGCCAGAGGTTAGGAAGGAGCCGGGGGGGGACCTCAGAGTGACACCTCCACATGCCACCAGCAGCACCCCATCAGCATCAGCCTCCAGCTCCAAACACACATGCAGAACGGACTGTTTTTCTTCTCTCTTGGTTTTTATCTGTGTCTCTGTCTCCTTAATCTATCTGAGTCTCTTCCTCCAGATCTTCAGCGCCGAGAAGATACCTCCATTTGTGAGTGGAGAGGGGAGGGGGGGAGGAGGAGGAGGTGGAGAGGAGAGGGAGAGGGGAGGGAGAGGTATGGAGAGGGAAAAGCGCACGGTGTCTCTGATCGTGTGTTTGGAATATGAATGGGGGGAAAGAGAGCAGAGAGCGATGTGTTTATTTTATTTCTGTGGCAGGAAAAAAAACGCGATTTGGTTTGATGTTTGATGTTTGATTGAAGAGTGAGAAAAGTGTCAAAAAAAGCATCTGTCAGAGCATGGCGGGGGGGGGGGGGTCTCTCCGTCGAAGTCGAAGTGATTATTTTTATTATTAATATTACTATTACTATTTATTTCTGTCGGGGAAAACCTCTAACCAGAGTGAGCCTGCTTTTGCATTTCAACAGGCAAAACAAATCGAGCCCCCCTAAATGCGATAAGGATGCATAGCTGTGCGTAAAATAAATATTGCAATCATCTCCATATAAGTAGGCTATCCGAGCTGAAGACTGCGTCTTTTTTTTCCCTCTCAACAGCCAAGTGCATCTTGACAGGATCTGCAGTTGTCTATCCCCCCCCCCTCCTCCTCCTCCTACCCCTGGTCCCTTTTTTTCCCTGCGAGATAAAAATAGAAATAGATATGAGTGAAATCTTTAATAATTCATTTTTTCTTGTGCCATATATCCGCACCGTTTGGATGTGCCCCCCCTCCCCCCCCCTCCCCAGCTGCTGCCACCTACTCTACTGCCACCACGCCACTCGGGTTACGCGCAAACGCCAACAGAGGGGGGCTTCCCCAAAATCCGAGCCTGGTGACATTTGTTGATATTTAGTGATGGACGGTGCGGCATCCCCCCCCCTCCCTCCCTCCTTCCTCCCTCCTCCTCTTCCTCTTCTTCTTCTTCCTCCCCCTCCTCCTTCTCACCAAGGCGTCGGTCACTGATTTTGGGCGTGATTGCGCGCACTTGGAGACGAAAAAATACACCCGGTCCTCAATCTACCAATTTATGCCCTTTTTTTCTCTTCTCCCCCCACCACCGCTCGCCTCGCTCGCTTTCCCCCCCTCCAACCCTGAAAATGAGTTGATGTAATGAAAAGGAGGAAAAAAAATATAGAATGTCCACAACAATCATCTATAATCCAAGGTTGGGAGAATAAGAATCCCGGACGAGTAGGATCCGGAGGAGCAGGAAAAAAAGACCACTGGGGGAGGCAGCAGCAGCATCACCATCATCAATTCTTCTTGGTCGGAAAATACAGCAGCGGCGGCGGTGGTGGTGCGGGTGCGTCGGAGCATCGACTGGCATCTTCTCCTCCGCCACCGGGCAGGAACCGTGCACCATCCCCGCCCAGCAGCAGCAGCATCGCCCCCTGAGGCTCCCCCAGAACCAGAGAGAGAAGGTGGCGAGCCCCCGCAGAGCCACAGCAAGTCCGGCGTCTCTTCTTCTTCTTCTTCTCTCTCCCTTATCCTCCCTCTCTCTCTCTTTTTTTTTTTTTTTTTTTTTAGTATTTCCTCCCTCGACCCCCCCAAAAGGGGACGTGAGCAAAACGCGCAGTCGGTTCTGGAGGCTGTATTCCCGTGCAGATCAGCCTCTGTTGGAAAAACGTAAGAAAACCGTTCGAGCTGGAGCGCGTCTCCGGCTCTTTTTCCGTCAGGGTTTGAGCCGCGCGCTCAGCATCTGATCCGTCTGACGGGAACCGAGCGCCGCGCACAGATCCGTGGCCAAGCCTTGCAGCGCACGACGCACACACGGCGGCGCCTCCCCGAAGCCTCCCCCACTTCCAACCCACTCCCCCATATAGCGCACGACGGAGATGTATGTATGGGGTGTCCGTCTGGGGGGGTTTGGATGAAGGTATATACGGCCACTGACGCACACCTTTAAGGCGCAAAAATGTGTCCAAATGGGATGAAAACTATGGAAGAAAAAGAGTCAAAGCTCCAGCAGTGCGTTGGACATGTGTTTGGAAAAACTATAAGATATAAGAGCTGTGGGATGTGGTGACCTGTGTATGTATGATGTGTTCAACTGAGTCTGAGGGGGGGTCCATTAGACCCCATTCAGGGTTTAGCATTCAAAAATAACTGACTTTTTTTGCTTCATTTTTCATGACTTTTTCTAATTTGATGGAGACTAGAGCTGCAACTGATTATTCGACTCAGAGTGATCCAAACAAATCATTCAACCACAAATTCTTCTGAAAGCTTTGTTTCCTTCATTTCTCTGCTGTTAAACATTGGTTCCACTGTTGTGTTTTCACACGGACACTTACTGCAACGCACAAAGAAGCTTCAGTTCAGGAAAACTGCAATAGAATATTTCCCTTCGATCAATTCGAGTCGAATAATCGAATTGTGAAATTTTTGCATTCGCTTCAAGCACCTAATCGATTAATCGGTTGCAGCTCTGATGAGAGACTAATAATTAAACATACACAGACAGTGAAGCTGAACTGAACACATATGTTCTGGTTTTGTTCCAAACTGAAAAACTTTTGGCAGTCTATATTTAAATTTCTTTCTGATATAACAGGGTCTGATATTGAACCTGAGGAAACAATTGCAATATTTGGCATTACATCAATTTGGGTGAAGGTATATACGGCCGCTGATGCACACTTTTAAGGTGCAAAAATGTGTTAAAATAGGATGAAAAATATGGAAGAAAAAGAGTCAAAGCTCCAGCAGTGCCAGTATTGGACATGTGTTTGGAAAAACTATAAGATATAAGAGCTTCAGGATCTGGTGACCTGTGTATGTATGATGTGTTCAACTGAGCCTCCTTCATATTTCATGACTTTTTCTAATTTGATGGAAACAAATGATTAAACAGACAGAGTTTATTTTTGTTTTGGTATGTGTATTATGACTGTTACGAAAGGGACAGAGTTTATTTGGATGTGAAATGCTGCTGCAAAATGGACAGAGTTTATCCTTGAAATGTAACATTTTAGTGTTTAGTCAGAATTTAGTCTGATCTGTAGGATGTATGAGTGACTGATGGGATCTGACATGGGACTGTAGGGCAGGTAGAAGGATGGGGGTGGGGGGTGAAGGGTGAGGGGTGGGGTTACACATTAAAGTTCATCCTGCTCCATTTTGAATGTTTTCTTCTCTTTTTATATAAATCTTTTTGTTGTTTGGTTTTAATATCATATTTGAAATAAACAAACAAACAAATAAACATGCATTGGTGTTCGTCTGGGGTCAGTTTGAGCCAAAGCTGTTTTATGTGTGTGTGTGTGTGTGTGTGTGTGTGTGTGTGTGTGTGTGTGTGTGTGTGTGTGTGTGTGTGTGTGTGTGTGTGTGTGTGTGATAGGTTTGAGTTGATCCATAATGGGGGGGTGGGGGGGTGGGACTGTTCCCACCAGAACAGTCATACTTCTGCTGTTGTGGACATGTGAGAAACTTTTATCAAATCGGTCGACCTAAAATTAATACATATGATGGATATAAAAGAGTGCAAATCATGTTCAGGACATCAAATAATGTCTTCTGGGCAACATTTAAAAACTATTTAAAGACAAAGATGCTCAACATAAATGTAAGTAATGTAATGTTAATAAATTGTACAAACCAAAGGTAAGAACTAACTGAAAATTAATGTGCATCTCAGTCAATCAATCAAATTTTATTGATATAGCGCCAAATTATAACCAAAGTTATTTCCTGACACTTTACATGTAGAGCTGGAATAAACCAGACTCTGAAACCAATTTACAGAAACCAACAGAATCCAAAAGAACCAACAGAACCCAACAGAGCCAACAGAACCCAAAAGAACCAACAGAACCCAACAGAACCAACAGGAGGAAACACTAGTGACAGTGGAAAGAAAAACTGCATTTATCCTCCTCAGAGGATAATGCTATGGGTTTTCTGTCCACATTTATAGACAAGAGTTTCACAACTTTATACAAAAAAAAAGAAAAGAAAACTGTCCACCACAAAGGACATTCCATAAAAATTTTAAAAACTGCATCTGAAAAAACTGTAGCATCATGATGTTTCCAATATAGGCACTTATTTAATAAAAAACAAAAAAAGCTGGTACTTTGCTGACATTTCCTGGGTCTCAGGAGGTTAAAGACAAAGATGCTCAACATAAATGTAACGTTATGTAATGATAATAAATTGTACAAACCAAAGGTAAGAACTAACTGAAAATCAATGTGCATCTCAGTCAATCAATCAACATGTAGAGCTGGAATAAACCAGACACTGAAACCAGTTTACAGAACCAACAGAATCCAACAGGAGTAAAAACTAGCGACAGTGGAAGGAAAAACTATCTGTAACTGACCCGACCCCTGGAGGATGGACGTCTGACAGAACCAGATAAAGGGTTAAAAAGAGAGAGAGTAATAGAGGAGAAAGAGAGAGAGAGACGGGGGGGGGGGCGACACATAGAGTGAGAGGAGGAATAGTTTGGAAAGGTTTAGATCAGGGGTGTCAAACATGCGTCCCGGGGCCAAATGCGTCCCACCAAAGGTTCCATTGGGACCCCTGGGATGAATTTACAAAGTGTAAAAATTCCACAGTTAAGGCTGTGGAACTCATTTTAGTTGCGGTTCCACATACAGACCAATATGATCTACAGTCAAATAATAACAGCAGAAGAACCGACAAAAAAGAATGACTGCAGATTTTCTTCTCGGTTTGATGTGAAAAAAATAATATTACATTATGTCTATAAATAGTGACAACTTCAAATTTTTGTTTTTGTTTTAGTGCAAAAAATAACATTAAATTCTGAAAATATTTACATTTACAAACTATCCTGTACCAATAAAATGTGAATAACCTGAACAAATATGAACAACCTGAAATGTCTACAGAAAATTCAGCCCAGTTTGAACTCTTTTCTTCCTGTTCCTCAGTGTTTAGTGTCTTTGTAGATCTGATCCAGAATGCACATGGACAAATGACAAGTGGAGACAGAATATTGTTAAAATTGCACTGATTTTCTTAAGAAATTTCAGTTTTTTTCAGGTCATTCACATCTTTCTTTTTGGGATAGTTTATAAAAGTAAATATTTTCATAATTTAATGGGGGTTTTTTGTACTAAAACAAAGACAAAACTTTGAAGTGGTCATAATTTATAGGTTATTATGTTACTAGCGGCATTGTACCCGTGGTGCCTTGTACGATAGCGCCCTCCCGAGGTGCACCAGCGGCGTGGTACCCGTACACCCTGCCGTTCTGCAGCAAACATTGATCACAGATCGATGGGACACAGGGACATGGGTCGGGGTCAAAACGTGCATTATATAGTCAGATTTCTAGCGACATTGTACCCCTGGTGCCATTGTACGATAGCGCCCTCCTGTGGTGCAACAGTGGCATTGCACCCGTACACCCTCCTGTGGTGCAACATCAGGACATGCGTCAGACACACGTCGGACAAACACGCGCCGGACACAGAGCGTCCATTATAGTAGGATTTTACTGGTCCCGCCCACTGCAGATCAAATCAGGCTGAATGTGGAACCAAAAAGAACATGAGTTTGAGAACCCTGGTTTAGCCGAAGAATTGAAAGATTGTACAAACCTTTCTCAGATTAAAAGAATGTTTAAAAACAAATTATGAAAAGACTCAGTACTGACAAATGTACAACATACTGGAAAAATAAGATGTTTATGTTAATCAAAGAAATGAACTTGTACAATCTTATACTTATATTTACTTATTTGGACTTTTTTTTTGCCTAATTTGAACCTGAAGCCGTCTGTATTTTATTTGTCTAAAGCAGTGGTTTCCAACCTTTTTTGACTCGTGACCCCATTTTAAACATCACAACTTTCTGGTGACCCCACACATTCAGGAAATGGTTAATGAGATGAGACCCCTGTATGTGAATGGGTGGAACACTCACAGTACAAACCAGGTGTCTTCAGGGTAGTGCAGGGATCCCCCCCCAAAAAAAAAAAAAAAACGGAGCAGATCACACACACATTTGTCATAAACTGAGGGTGTTGTTACGAAAGCATATTGCATTCACACAAAACAATAAATTCGGCTGTTTTTCCCAATTAACGAAATAATTATCTTGTAATTATGAGAAAAAATAAGTTTAAAAAAATGCGGCTCTGTTTTTCCCAATTAACGAAATAATTATCTTGTAATTATGAGAAAAAATAAGTTTCAAAAAATTCGGCTCTGTTTTTCTGAATTAATGAGACAATTATCTTGTTAATTCAGAAAAACAGAGCCGAATTTATTTTTTTGTGTGAATGCAATACGCTTCCATATGTTGTGGGAGGGGGTCCAGGTAGAACTTTGGAACATTTTACAAATTCACCCATAAACGTCCAGTGCTACTTTTGTGGTAGTTCCCAAATGATTTTTTTTTTCTCTTTATTTAACATTTCTCAAGTGATTTGTCACCATTTATTATGAAATTATCCTCTGTATTTTACATTCTTTTAGTGAAAATCAGGTATTTTCCAATATTTAATTCACTGATCCTGTAGATGTTCATAGTGAAAATATGAGGCAAAGTTGTTTATTTGAAAAGATTTATGTGTTAATGATTAAATCAAATATAGCCATAGTTTTTACAGGAAGAATATGTGAACAAAACCAGATTTGTTTGTAGAAATTAAGTATTTCTATAGTTTTGAGAAAATAAAACTGTAAATTGAAAAACAATGTGGTGCCATTTAAATTGGAAGACCATAATGTTGAAATAACAGCTTATTCCCATGCTTAAATTTTTTTTTAAGTATAAAAAAGTAAATTTAACATTTTAAACATGTAAATATGACTGAAATCCAGTGTTGAATCCATACGTTTAAAATGTTAAATTTACTCAGCAAACTTGTTCATTTTAATGCAATAATGATGTCAATATCACTGAAATCTAATATTGAATCTAAATGTTTAAAATGTTAAATCTATACGTTTAAAATCTTAAATCTACATGTTTAAAATCTTAAATCTACATGTTTAAAATGTTAAATCTACATGTTTAAAATGTTAAATCTACATGTTACTTCATAAACATGTTTACGGTTTGATTTGTTTTTTATTGTTCTGGGAACCACAGCTGCCAGTTTTTTTCCATAAAAACAACAGGATTTTTTTTTTTTTTTTTACAATGTATTTTAGTATCTATTGAAATAATTTCCGATAAAGTGGAATGTCTCTACTTTTCTTCTCCAGATGATGGGTTATGTAAGTCTGAGCTAAGCCAGTTCGAGACAGAAATACTCCTCTGAAAACTCCTGTGTTTGGGTTGAAAACCATTTGTGCTTATTTGTTAGACTTTTTAAAGGGTTTTATCAGCCAAAGTATTTGAAGCCATTTTTATTTTCAACCTATAAATGGTGCCAAAAAAAAGTAAGTTGGATCAACATTTCATCTACAAGGCCAGGAGGAGAGTTTGGACTTTTTCTTTTTGAGGATGTAGCGTTATTTTGAGGCCCATTTAAAAGTGTTTTTTTTTTTTTTTTTTTTTTTTTTATCTCTCTTCATTCCTTCCTTCTCCTCCAGGCCGTCTGTCGCTCTGGCTGCGGCATCTGAGGCGTCTTTGATGCAGTTGGGCTAAAGCTGTTTGTTTGGGCTAAACCGACCAAGCTGTCACCTCTCCAGAACTGAGACATGGAGGTGGTGCTGATGGAGGTGGTGATGAGGGGAGCGGCATAGTGAAAGCCCCCATGTGACCCAGCGGACACGCCCAAAAGACAACAACGGGTCATACCAGGTCGAGGATAAAGCTACATTTTTATTTCCGAAACAAATTGTTTTTTTATTTTAATGCTAAAAAGTGTCTCGACGCTGCAACTTTTTTTATCAGTACTGGACGTTTTATACATTAGAGCTTCTGCTCTACAGTCGCTTTTCCATCGGACATCTACCAAAAGTTTACCCATATTTACTAGATATCAAAAAACAGAAGTGCATAATGTCGGTTTTTCCATTACATAACAAATGCAATGATTTGTTTATTTATTATCGTGAGATGACATGAGAAGTCCTTCCATAAACATGGCGACGAACATCAATATCATGTTGACTGACAGATATATTCATTATTTCCTCCTCCAGGAGGTATTGTGATCACTTTGCTTTGTGTGTTTGCGTGTTTGTTTGTTTGTGTGTTCAATTCAATTCAATTCAATTTTATTTGTATAGCCCAATATCACAACAAGGTTATCTCAAAGGGCTTTAAAGAGTCAGTTGGATGTAAACAACAGTCAAATAACAGTTATCTTGTGTTAGCAAGATAACTCAAAAAGTTATGGACGGATTTTCATGAATTTTTCAGGAAATATTGATACTGGCACAAGGAAGAAATTATTAAATTTTGGTGGTGACCCAAACCCCCCCCCCACACACACACACACACACACACACACCACTCCTCTTCTTATCAGCCCAAAACCTCCAATAACGTCCTATTGCAGCTCAATTACATTAATTACAATCATTAAGGTGATCATTTCCCTCCACCACCATTCATTACTTTGGTTAAATATCTATTAGCAGCAGACTGGTGTGTGTGTGTGTGGGGGGGGAGATCTGTCTTGGTGGAGGTCTGCACTCTCCGAGTGCTTTTCTTGTTATTATATATTACCCCTTTATTCTGTGCTAAATTTAAAAAAATGATTGGGTTTCCTGGTGTGTCCACACATACCCACACATTTTTCTTTTAAAACTCTTCTTCTTCTCTTGTTGTAACATCTGTCAACATCCATTTTATTCCCTCCACCAGGAGGTACTGTGATCACTTTGCTTTGTGTGTTTGTTTGTTTGTTAGCAACTTTACAGGAAAACTCTTCCACCCATCTTTCCCAGATTGTTCCCACAGATAGGCCTAGGCCCTGGGACCAACCCATTAAATTTTGGGCCAAGTAGGCCAAAGTTCAAGGTCACAGCAAGGTCACAAAATCTATCATTTTCCCATCTGTCATCATTGAGCAATTTTCGAAAATTCATAAAAAATTCAAAACGACTCCGAATAGCCTCCAATTTGATCCACCTGTAGCTTAGAACAATATCTTGTATCTGGCACAAAATTGTCCACATCCACTGTGGAATGTGGACTCTGTGGACATTTACATTTAACACTGAAAATCCCATTTCCCACACATTTTTCATTATAACTCAACAAATATTGATTGGAATTGAATATAATTGGACATACACATGACTGGTACCAAGCTTCAACTCTTTCTGCTGTATGGAACAACCTGGAAACTGTTGAATTTACAAAGACATAGCCGATACACACATGCACACCGTTTGGGGTGCTTGGCGGAGGTTTGCGTTCTCTGAACACTTGTTAATTCATGTGACTCTAGTTTCAGAAAAAGGTCTTTCCATTGCAGTTTTGCGTGATATACCATTTGCGCTACGCCCAAAACCCACCTCTTGCCAGTGCAAAAACTTTTAATTGAAAAACACAAGTTTTGGCAAAACTGGCATTTTTCCATACGGTAAATTTTTATGTGCAAGTTATATTCGCACAATTTGAGGGTCAATGGAAAAGCTACTAATGTCTTCAGATGGTTGACACTAGTCACTTTTCCTCTGACCCTCAAACTGTGTGAATATAACTCGTGCATAAAAATTTACCTGATAGAAAAACAACAATGTCGCCAAAGCTCACATTTTTAATTCAAGTACACATAGCCAACCACACTTCTAGGAAATAAGTCACAGAAAATTCTGCATATATACATATATAAGTATACACACATTTATATTTATAATCGTGTTCCATGTGTTTTAACTGTGTAATCCTGTAACTATGGGCTGTATTTGTTTGGACTGCCTTGTAAAAGAGGTTCTTAATCTCAATGGGATATTTCCTGGTTAAATAAAGGTTAAATAAATAAATGAATAAAAATAAAACCTGGTAGAACATCCCTTTCAAACTGATTCTATGAAACAAACGTAGATATCAGTAAATATGATTATGTGGAATCAACTCCAGAAAGAGTGGAAACTAACTGAGTTCATTTCTTTGAGCACTTTTAGGTCCAAACGGACAGTTCTCGAGGCCGATTCCATAACTAGCACTTGTTTTTCTTAATTTGCTTAAAAATGTTTTTTTTTTACTAACTGCTTTTTGGCAAATGCATGTGTTCTATGTGTTTTTTTATTCCAATTTTTATTCAGAACAGTCTCATAAGATGTTATACAGGACATCAATGGTACAAAATACACCGTTCTCTTATTTTTTATTTTTATTTTTTTATTTATTTATTTTTTTAAGAAAAAAGGGTATCAATAATGCTCACTGCAAGGAAGAAAAAGAAAAAAAAATAGTAATATAAATAAAGTAAATTAAGTAAAAAATGGATGATAATAATAATAATGATATTAACAACTTTGTACACATAGCCAACCACACATCTAGGAAATAAGACAAAGAAAATTATGCATAAATACATGTATATTTATACACACATAGTAGTATTTACAATCATGTTCTATGTGTTTTAACTGTGTAACTTGTAACTGTGGGCTGTATTTGTTTGGACTGCCTTGTAAAAGAGGTTCTTAATCTCAATGGGATATTTCCTGGTCAAATAAAGGTTAAATAAAGGTTAAATAAAAATAAAAAATAAAAATAAAACCTGGTAGAATCTCCCTTTCAAACTGATTCTATGAAACATTTTCTTTACGGTCACATATGTGATAGATGCTGTTTGGTGCTGTCCGTGGTGCTGAAACAGTAACTGCCTGCCTGTAACTGTTTCTGAGGCCTTGCGGCGCTGTCCAAAGTGCTGAAACTAGAATCTGCAGCTCTGTACACCACCTGCACGCCTTTGGAAGAGATTACCTTCACTGAGCATCAGGGTGGGTTAGTTACCTCCGGCCATCTGTTAATGCTGAGAGGTGTTTGCATTTTCTGGGAGCTGTTTGTCTCCTCTATCAGTTACTTTAGGAGACAACCATCCATCATTTAGAGCACAGGAGTCAAACATACAGCCCATGGGTCAAAACCGGCCCACCAAAGGGGGTCCAATCCGGACCTTGGAATGAATTTATGAAATGCAAAAATGACACTGATGATATTAACAGTCAAGGATGTTAAAATCATTTTAGGTCAATTCAATCTAAAGTGGGTCAGGAAGGATTTTCTAGAAAAAATGGGAAAAAAAGCTGACCTTTCTCTTTGTTTTAGTGTAAAAAAAAAATTGCACAAAAATGTTTACATTTATAGACTAGCACTTGACAAAAAATGTGAATAACCTGAACAAATATGAACAACCTGAAATGTCTTAACCTCCTGAGACCCAGTAACTAAACATTTTGGCCATTTTACATTAAATAACTGCCTTGATTGGAAGCAGCATGATGCAACAGGTTTTACAGATACATTTAATTTATTTATTCATTTATTTTTTTCATATAATGTCCTTCTCAGTGGATATTTTTTTTAAATTATTTATTTGAAAGTAAAGCTGTGAAACTCTTGTCCACTACAGAGGACAAAAATACATTGCTGGGTCTCAGAAGGTTAAGACAAGTATGTGGAACTGGACCAATATTCTGTCTGTTATTAAATGTTGTGTGTATTTGTAGATCCACTGTGATCTGTAAGTTGTGATGTACATGTGGAAATGATAAACTGAGACAGAATATTGGTAAAATTGCACTTGTTTTTCTGAAGAGATTTCTCATTTTAAGGAAACTGTACATATGCTAACACTTTCATCATGTAATTATGTGTATAACTAATGTCATTATTGTACTGGTCCAGCCCACTTTAGATCACATTGGGCTGAATGTAGAACCTGAACTAACATGAGTTTAACCCCCGTTTTAACCTGTTTTCATTATGAGATGGTGTGTGCTGCGTGAACTCTTGGCCATGTTGCTGTTGTAAAAGAGATCTGGATCTAAATGGGATTTTATCTGCTTAAATTTAAAAAAAAAAAAAAAGGATTAAACAATCCTAAAACTAGAATTAGTCTTAAACACTGGAAAACCCCTAAAGGCCCAGAGTTTAAAGAATGAGTAAATATGAGGATAAAGATATGAATGTCTGCTTTGTACGTTAAATAACAGGGGTGGTACCACAGAACCAGACTGGGAAGCATGTTGGTCTAGACAGATTATTTACTTCCCTGTGGTATTGAGTTTATTTATTCATTCATTCATTCATTCATTCATTCTTTCTTTCTTTCTTTCTTTCTTTCTTTCTTTCTTTCTTTCTTTCTTTCTTTCTTTCTTTCTAAGAACTGCACGTTGTAGTATTATCCATACTTTTCATTTATGTATAAAGTCCTGCTTGAAGTCAAAGGACAGGACTGAGTATTTCAAATGTTATAATGTTCAGTTACTGGATGGTGAGAAATATGTTTTTCTTCTTCTTCCCGCTCCTTTTCGAGTATAGATGAATGATTTTTGGAATTTTGAATTTGCATGTATTCTGTAAATGCTCAAAATAAACAAACAAATGAATGAATGAATGAACATGAAGCAACATCATATGGTTGTAATGTACCAAGGAAAAACTCTAATAAAAACTTGAATTATAAATAAATAAATAAATAAATAAATGAATAAATAAATAAACTAGACGCACTCGGAGAGCGCAGACCTCCGCCAAGGCTGATCAGTGGCCCCCCCTGTGGGCCCCCCACGCCAAGGAGGTTATGTTTTTGCCAGGGTTTGTTTGTTTGTTTGTTTGTTTGTCTGTCTGTCTGTTTGTCTGTCCGTTAGTGTGCAACATAACTCAAAAAGTTATGGACAGATTTTGATGAAATTTTCAGGGTTTGTTGGAAATGGGCCCCCCCGTGGGCCCCCCACCCCCGATCACCACCAAAATTTAATCATTTCTTCCTTATCCCATTTCCAACAAACCCTGAAAATTTCATCAAAATCTGTCCATAACTTTTTGAGTTATGTTGCACACTAACGGACAGACAAACAGACAGACAGACAAACAAACAAACAAACAAACAAACAAACCCTGGCAAAAACATAACCTCCTTGGCGGAGGTAATAAATAAAACCGTGGTTTCAGGGTTGTGATCTTTACGCCTCCTCAACGTCATAACGTGTTGTGCATCACTGGACTGTCCCGTCATCTGTTTCCCGTAGACCAGTGGTGAGTACCAGGCCTGATAAAAGCCCGTTCCCGCTGACAGCATGGGAGGGAGTGAAAGGGAGTGACGGGAAGAGGCGGGGTGGGGGGGTGGGGTGGGGGGGGTTAATGCTGGTGGACAAGCCTGACTGTGATTTGCTCGATCACGGGAAACCACACGGTGGTCGAGGGATGCCACCCCCCCCCCGCCCCCACACACCCACACACACACCCACACACACACACACACACACACACACACACACCCCTGTCACTTAACCATAGAAGGGAAGGTGGTGCCTACAGATGTTCTTTTCTTTCTTTCTCTCTCTCTCTCTCTCTCTCTCTCCTTTTCCTTTCCTTTTTTCCCCAACACTGGCATGCTTCTGTTATCGCCGCAGCTGCTGCAAACCCATGCAGCTTTCTCAGGCTCTCTCCCTGTGTGTGTGTGTGTGTGTGCGTGTGCATGTGCGTGTGCGTGTGTGTGTGTGTGTGTGTGTGTGCGTGTGCATGTGCGTGTGCGTGTGTGTGTGTGTGTGTGTGTGTGTGTGTTGCTGTGGGAGTCGTGCTGAGGCCCTGATGCGCTGCATTGTCATTCAGGGAGCGTTCACACAGGCAACCCCCGCAGGAAGCCCTGGCACCTCCCCCTTGAAACGACGTCCCCCCCCCCGCATAGCCCAAACCCGCCCCCCCTCCCTTTCTGTTCTCTGATCTAACTCAGCAGGCCAAAGCTCCAGAGCTGTCTGAGAGGAGACAGAGACAGAGAGGACGCAGCAGGACTGAGGCCAATGCACGTCCAAGTCCCAAAATGAAAAGAGACGCTGGAATTCACTTAGGAGAGGCAATGTCCGCTCGAAAAAGCTTCTGCTGAAATGTGGAACAAAATGTTGACAATTGAAATATCCAGGAAAGCAAAAAAAAAAAAAAAAAGAAGTTAAAAAAAAAAAAAAATCTTGAGGGAATAAACATGATTGATCTTTGGGCTGAACATGATCGAACAAACTGCAATAATGACCCCTCCATCTTGCAAATATTATTATTATTATTATTTTTACCTTTACTAACTTATTTATCTATTTATTTAAGTGCCGTTTTTAATATTTTATCATATATATGCAAGGGAGTAGGTTTGATTTTGACAGTGGTGGGGACACAAAAGTGCTCCAAGGCAGCACTCCTGAAAGCTGATGTTTTTTTACATTTCCATCATAATTTCATGTCATGTCGAGCTGATCAAACAATCAATCAAACAAACAAACAAACAAACAAACAAACAAACAAACAAACAAACAATCATAGTCAGAAAAAAAATCAGTTATTGACAAGTTTATAGTGAATATATGAATATGTAAAGACAATACAAGACTTCAATGCATTCCGCAAAGTTACTCTAATGACGAACATATGCATTATTATTGAACTGCACCTGGGATTTTCCAGCCTCTACTCCTCTACCTCCTCCTTCTTCTCCTCCTCTACCTCCTCCTCCTTCTCCTCCTCCTCTACCTCCACCTTCTTCTCCTCCTCTACCTCCCTTATTCTCCTCCTCTACCTCCACCTTCTTCTCCTCCTCTACCTCCTCCTTCTTCTCCTCCTCTACCTCCACCTTCTTCTCCTCCTCTACCTCCACCTTCTTCTCCTCCTCTACCTCCTCCTTCTTCTCCTCCTCTACCTCCTCCTTCTTCTCCTCCTCTACCTCACCTTATTCTCCTCCTCTACCTTCTTCTCCTCCTCTACCTCCTCCTTCTTCTCCTTCTCTACTTCCTCCTGCCTCTCCTCCTCTACCTCCTCCTTCTTCTCCTCCTCTACCTCCTCCCTCCTCTCTACTGTCTATCACTTGACATAAATATGTTGATTCATGACATATGAACAGATTCTGGATACACTGATCATACAGTTTGATGGTACAGTTACTGTCTGAGCAAAAAAGGCTTTTACTTTCAATTATTACATGTAATTTATTCCCCAAAAATATGGATAAAATCACATCCAGAATCACATTTACAATCTGAGGTTTTATTGTATTTTCCCCACAATTTTCTTTATGTGTGTTTTTTAAACAGTTGCTCTTCCATAGAAATGCATGAAAATAATAAGTAAAATAACTTTAAAAAGTGTTTCTGTTTGTTGTTAAATAGTGTCTTTTATTCAGTATCTGTGTTGAACCTCTGCAGTTCTAGACCCTTGAACTAACTTACACTTTGACTCCTACAGAAGTGTCTTCCGTCCACTTTTCTTTTCTTTGACATCCTTTACATCCTAATTACCGAGTGCACACACGCAAACACACACATGTCCAAATGTGCATGTAAATGACCCCACTGATATTCAAGTCCGCCTAGTTGACATGACCCAGGCAGAACAAATACAAACATGTTGAAAACTTATGTTAGCGGTCCAACTAGCAGGTTCATTTTACAAGTAGATGGAGTGACAGTGGGGACGGCCAATCACATGTACGTTAGCAAAATCAAAGAGCCAATCGGAGAGCGATATTTACGTTAGAGGTGGGACTTCTAGCAAAGACTGACTGTTAACCCTTTGCATGGCAGAATCATTGACTAAACACTACGGACAACAGTTGGATTGATAGGGACTACACAGTAGTGGATGGAGGTTGGTAGGGACGGGTCCATAGTGTCACTGTGCAATTCTATGCCCCTGTATATATGGGTTGTTTTTAGTCTGTGTTTTTAAAAAAAATTTTCTGTGTTTTATTTCATGCTGTGCATTTGGTAATTTCGTTCTGTAACAGCATCTGGGATGTTTTTATTGAATAACAATTAATAAATCTGAATCTGACTCTGAATCTGAAACTGAAAAGATGAAGGTTTGAATGTAACAAGAAAAAGCACTTTTAATGACGCTATTATTCTGCTCATCCTGGAGGATAACGGTGACAAAAATAGACAGATTACCAGTGAGTCGACCAATGCATGAAACTACACTGTAAACAACAGTCCATCCAGAACGCTGCTGCCCAGGTCCAGACCAGAACCAGGAAGGACCACCATATTAGTCCTGGTGCAGGTCTGTGCACTGGCTTCCCGTGGCTCAGAGAATAGACTTCAAAACAGTTATGGTCCTGTAGAAGTCTCTCCATGGTCTAGAACCAAAGTCCATCTGGGACATGTTGGTCCCATATGAACCATCTGGGACCCTGAGAACCTCATGGTCTGGTCTTAGAACCTCATGGTCTGGTCTTAGAACCTCATGGTCTGGTCTTAAAACCTCATGGTCTGGTCTTAGAACCTCAGGGTCTGGTCTTAGAACCTCAGGGTCTGGTCTTAAAACCTCATGGTATGGTCTTAAACCTCATGGTCTGGTCTTAGAACCTCAGGGTCTGGTCTTAGAATCTCATGGTCTGGTCTTAGAACCTCATGGTCTGGTCTTAGAACCTCAGGGTCTGGTCTTAAAACCTCATGGTCTGGTCTTAAACCTCATGGTCTGGTCTTAGAACCTCAGGGTCTGGTCTTAGAATCTCAGGGTCTGGTCTTAGAACCTCATGGTCTGGTCTTAGAACCTCATGGTCTGGTCTTAGAACCTCATGGTCTGGTCTTAGAACCTCATGATCTGGTCTTCTGCTGGAGCCCAGAGTCTGGACTAAACAGGTGAAGCTGTGTTCCAGTTCCATGAGTTAAACTGTGGAACAGTGACACAGACCTGTACTGTGACCTCTGACCTAGAACAACTGAAAGGGTTCTATCTGACCTCTGACCTTAGAATATAACCCTCCAATGTAATCAGCATGATGATTAAAGTACATAATCGATAAAATAAATACAAGAAAATACCTGATTTTCACTGAAAAAATGCAAAATGGAGAGGATAACTAAATAAAATATTATGATAAATAGTGTTAAATCACTAAAGTATGACGGCGTGTTAGGGCCAAATAAGAAAATAAAAATTCTTGTCACTACAAGAATAAAGTCGTAATATTTCGAGAATAAAGTCAGAATATAATGAGAATAAAGTTATAGTTTTAAAAAAAAAACCTCATTATTTAATGAGAATAAAGTCATAATATTCTGGGAATAAAGTCATAATATAATGAGAATAAAGTTATAGTTTAAAAAAAAGACCTCATTATTTAATGAGAATAAAGTCATAATATTCTGGGAATAAAGTCATAATATAATGAGAATAAAGCCGTAGTTAAAAAAAAAAATCATTATTTACCAAGAATAAAGTTGTACTTTTATGAGATTGAAGTCATAATATTTTGAAAATTTGACAGAATTTCCAGTTTTACAGCGAACGCGACAAGTGAAACAGTAACTTTCCCTTCTGTTGGACTCCAAAACTCACAGTAGAAACCTCACAGTTTCTTCAGAAACATCAAACCCTCTAGTTCTGGTGTTTCCACTGATAGTCCTGCAGACCAACACTTCAGCAGTTCCTCCTCCATAAAAGAGGAAATTTACTGCAAATCAGTTCAGTTCTTACGACGAAACAAACCCAAATGTGCACGAACTGTCTTCAAAGTCCTTCAACTAATGCTAATGTGTTGATGGGGGGCCTAATAGGCTCAGTACTTGGCCTTTGTGCGTAAACCCCAAATGAAAGTAGAACCTCACAAACTGTACCAAGTTCTACATTATTTATTATGCATATATACATATTATATACATACATATTATGAGTGGGTACAGCTTTATTCTTGTTAAATAATGAGTTGTTTTTTTTTTAAACTATGACTTTATTCTCAGTACATTTTGACTTTATTCTCGAAATATTACGACTCTATTCTCGATAAATAATGAGTTTTTTTTTAAACTACAACTTTATTCTCATTGTATTATGACTTTATTCTCAAAATATTACGACTTTATTCTTGTAGTGACAAACGTTTTTATTTTCTTTTGTGGCCTTAATACACCGTCGTACTAAAGAAAGGTTAAATAGAGAGAAAATTAATTTGGGAACTGACACTAAAGTAGCTCTGGGTCATTATGGGTTAAATTTGTAATCAGATTACACGGTTTAGATCATGGTAACATTTTTCCCGGTTTAATTACGGTGGCCTGCAGCAGCACTGCGACAGTCCGACCCCAAACACGACACTTCGCTTCGGTCACAAACCTGCCAGTTAGCATCTGAGCTCATGACAAAGGCTGCCAACCTCAACACACAGACACACACACACACACACACACACACACAGAAAACACTTACAAGGCTTCATTCATAATGCTGACTAACTGAGTTTTCATCAGACGTTCAAGAACAAGACGCGTTTATGTAACATTAAGTCACATGATGCTTCTTTTGGAATGAAGAGCCTGAGTGTGTTCAGGAAAATCAGTCGTCAGCATTCATGATCAGTGTGTGTGAAGTGTGTGTGAAGAGGAGAATAGTGGTCGTGGTGATGGCTGAGTGTGTGTGTGTGTGTGTGTGTGGGGGGGGGGGGGGGTATGCAGACAGGCAGAGAGATATAGCGAGCTGATGTAGCGTCCAAGCTAATTAGAGGATTGCTCTTTTTTTGGCTCGCCGACTCAACCTGTATTAATTGATTGGCTGGTTAATGGAAGTGGAGAGGAGGAGGAGGAGGAGGAGGAGGAGGAGGAGGAGGAGGAGGAGGGTGCTGGTCTCAGCTAATGGGCCTGGCTCTGGTGTGTGGAGTAAGCATTCTAGTCAAAGAATCAGCACTATAGGACGTGTCCATAGAAAAGGAAGAAGACTGAGACGGAGCAGAAAAAAAAACAAACAAAACTGAGATCAGAGACTGAGAGAAGAAGGAAAAGAGATGAAGACTTTAGATTTCATAATGAACTGAATCATGACAGCTAATGGGGTAAAATAGAATTAGGATCACTTTGAGTAAACCCACACACACTCCACTACACACACCAACAGTCAAACATCTACAGCCTTCATTAACCCTTTAGATCAGGGCTGTCAGACTCATTTTAGTTCAGTTCCACATTCAGCACAGTTTGATCTGCAGTGGGCCGGACCAGTAAAACAATAACAGTGAAAAAAGTAAAATTATATTATGATAATGATTATATCTACAACGTTTCCTTAAAAATCTGAATAACATGAACAACTTTAAATGTATTAAGTGCAATTTTAACAACATTCTGCCTCAGTTTATCATTTACACATGCGCATTACAACTTACATTACAATTACAAATAAACAAAACATTTAGTAACAGGAAGAAGATTAGTACAATTGCATCTACTTCTCTTAAGACATTTGGGGTTGTTCATATTTGTTCAGGTTATTCACATTTTTTGTCAAAGGACAGTTTGTTGATGTAAACATTTTCATGTAATTTCAATTTTTTACACTGAAACAAAGATAAAATCTGCAAGTTTCATTATTAATAGGTTATTATAATAATATTTTACTGGTCTGATCCAATTAAGATGTAACTGTTCTGTATGTGGAACCTAAATTAAAATGATTTTTACACCATTGATTGTTAATGTCTTCAGTGTAATTTCTGCATTTCACAAATTCATCCTATGGGCTGCATTTGGCCCCTGGGCCGCATGTTTGACACCTGCGCTTTAGACCCACAGCTATGTTTGTAATTGAACAGACTTAGGCAGAAGCAACATGCTAGCTAGATAGATAGCAAGCTAGCATAGATAGATAGATAGATAGATAGATAGATAGATAGATAGATAGATAGATAGATAGATAGACAGACAGACAGACAGACAGACAGACAGACAGACAGACAGACAAACTTTATTGATCCTGAGGGAAATTCAAGTATTCAGCAGTTTTGCATACAGCACAAGAAGACCAAAAACAAACAGACCAACACAAAACAAAACAAAAAAAAAACAACAACAAAACAACAACAAAAAAATGGTGGGTTAGTACCAAGGTTGACATTTAGGTTTGTATATATACTCTAAACTTCACTTGCTAAAGAATTTCCTCTGAAAGAGCTTCCTGTACAATACTGTAAATAAAAACTTCTGATTGTATTTACACATTTCAGGGCACTGAAATCTTATATACACCTCACCTGCCTCACCTACATTCAAATCCAAATCAGTTTTATGGACCGCTCAAAAACAGCAGAAATCCTTCCTGTTTGTGTCCTTCCAGAATATCTTTCCAAACCACAGTTTAAAGTCAGTACAGCTGACGTTCATCCACTGGTACTGGAAAGGATTGTTTCCCTAAAATCTGCAGTAAATATAAAACACAGCGCACACAGGCCAGTCCCAGACCAAAAACCTTTGGGGAGAAAAAACCTCCAATTCTCATTTCAGTGCAGCACAATATGTGGCAACCTGCCAGAGTGTGAGGGATGGCCAACGGAAAGGCAAGTCAAGCACGTCAAGTCCATATGTCCCAGGATGTGTAAGACCCAC
Source organism: Sphaeramia orbicularis (assembly GCF_902148855.1). Taxonomy (NCBI): domain Eukaryota; kingdom Metazoa; phylum Chordata; class Actinopteri; order Kurtiformes; family Apogonidae; genus Sphaeramia; species Sphaeramia orbicularis. Next base: position 7,154,632 of record NC_043957.1, read on the forward strand.
CCAGGGCCTGGAAGAAGCACCCAGGTGGATAAATGTGAAATTTAGAGCCCAGTCAACCCAAATAAGATGGTAAATATGCTCTGTTGGGTTAACTCTATCACTGCAGCAACACCAAACCAAGGTTATTATCGTTAACGAAAACTAACGAAATGACGAAAACTAGAATTGTAAAAATATTTTTATTAACTGAAATAAATAAAAACTATAATTAAAAGAAAAAACAATAACTAACTGAAACTGTATTGTGTTTACAAAACTAACTAAAACGGATAAAAATTCTGGATAAAATTCCCTTCGTTTTTGTCTTTGTCAGTGTTGGATTAATACAAAAATGATTTACTTCGCTCTAGCAATTTTATCTAGTGGCACCATACGACACTTGATGGTCCGTCACTTGTGGTTTCCAGTCGTCTTCCGGTCCCCACTCTACCTGGAAACATGGAGACTAAAGTTGGGAGACAGCAGCAGAGTCCTGTCTGGGGTTTATTTGAATACGACGACAGAGAAGAAGAGAAAAGAGACGACAAAACTAAAATTAATACTAAAACTAAGCATTTAGAAAAAAAATGAAAACTAATAAAAACTAGCAAACCTGCTCTAAAAACAAATTAAAGATTTAATTTAGAGAAAAAAAGTCAAAACTAAATAAAACTAAACTATAATGAAAAATCCAAAACTATTAGAACCTTGCACCAAACTCTGAAAAGGTGACTTTCAACTGGAACGTCTTCGCATCATAATCTATTCATGCACTGCCATTATTTAAGGGCAATTATTGCAAAGATTTCTAGAAACAAAGAGTCCAAATTTACAAAGGTACAGCTGTGGAGACACACACTACTGTAGCCAGTAATAAAAAAAAAAAAAGTTTAACTGTAGTAAAGACTGTAGACCAGGGGTGTCAAACATACGTCCCGGGGGCCAAACGCGTCCCCCAAAAGGTTCCAATCCGACCCCTGGGATGAATTTACAAAGTGTAAAAATTCCACAGTCAAGGCTGTGGAACTCATTTTAGTGTTGGTTCCACATACAGACCAATATGATCTACAGTCAAATAATAACAGCAGAAGAACTGATAAAAATAACAATAAATAACAAAATAACCAATTTTCTTCTGGGTTTGATGTGAAAAAAATAATATTCCATTATGCCTATAAATAATGACAACTTCCAATTTTGTCTTTGTTTTAGTGCAAAAAATAACATTAAATTATGAAAATATTTACATTTACAAACTATCCTGTAACAATAAAATGTGAATAATCTGAACAAATATGAACAACCTGAAATGTCTAAAGAAAATTCAGCCCAGTTTGAACTCTTTTCTGCCTGTTCCTCAGTGTTTAGTGTCTTTGTAGATCTGATCCAGAATGCACATGGACAAATGAGGAGTGGAGACAGAATATTATTAAAATTGCACCAATTTTTCTTAAGAAATTTCACTTTTTTCAAGTTATTCACATCTTTTTTGTTTGAATAGCTCATAAAAGTAAGTATTTTCATAATTTAATGGGGTGTTTTTTTGCACTAAAACAAAAACAGAAATGAGCAGTTGTCATTATTTATCGGTTATTCTGTTATTATTTCACTGGTTCAGCCCACTGCAGATCAAACCAGGCTGAATGTGGAACCTGAAAGAACATGAGTTTGAGAACCCTGCTGTAGACAATGTGATATGAAAATGATGAAACTACAAATAACTGTGACTCAGTTCAGCTAGAGTCAAAAACATGACCTTTGACCTGTGGAAGAGGTGCCCCATGAAACGGTAAATGTTGTGGGTCCTTCCATAAAAGTCAGTCTCTTGTCGTGTCAGAGCCAAGGTTCTCATAGTTTTTGTGTCATCCTTCATTGGGGGGGGGGGGGGTGTTACAGTGTTAAATAATAATAAATAAAATATATTTAAAACAAAGCAAACAAACAAACAAAAAAATGAACCTCCACAATATCTGTATTTAAATAAATACCTAAAAATATCCATACAGTACCTCTTAATATCGACACAGTATTGTGAAATGAAATAGCACGATAAATTGCAGAACCGATATTTTCTTCCAGCCTTAATTCCAGACTGTTTTGTCAGTATTGAAAAAGCAGATGTCTGTGCAGGCTTGTGTTCCTACATGTGCACAGGTGATCCTTTGTGTTCTGGGTAAATGGGACTCACACAGAGCTGTGGGTACATGTTCATGTCAGCAGAAGAAAAATGGCACAACAGACCACTGGGATCTGCAGCACTCTGTCCTAGATTATGGTTTTTTTTTGTTGTGTTTTGCAGGTGGCACGCTCCATCTGTGGTTTGAGTATTCTGTTAATTGTTTAATCGGTTTAACATATTCATACAGTGGCATGAGGTTATATTACTGGATATTAATTACGGTGGATGGTTTGGGTTAATTACATGAATAACCCAAAGAGGAACATGGATGCAGATCTGTGTTTCCTACAAGATGACAGAATCACTGCTGCTGTTGAGTTGTTTTTTTTTAGCACAAACGATGCACCAGGTTGTACTGGAGTTCATTTTAACGTTTCTTTAATTATGACTTTTTTTTATTTTGAAATGACAGTGAAGGAGCGCTGTGGGCTACGATTCCAACAGGATACGAAGAATAGGAAGACAAACGATGACATGGAGTTCCAATAAGAGTTATATTAAAAATGAAAAGGACTGTAGAAATATGGTCCCAAATAATTAGATTAATGACACACGAGTGACCTAGGAAGGAAGGAAGGAAAGAAAGAAAGAAAGAAAAAAAGAAAGAAAGCAGGAAGGAAGGACAGAAGGATGGAAGGAAAGTAGGAAGAAAGGAAGGAAAGAAGGAAGGATGGACGGAAAAATAGGTAGATAGATATTGATCAGACTGAACAGAGATGATCTATTCACAAAAATAACCTAAAACGTAACAGTTTTTTTTTTTTTTCTTTTTTTAATGTATCCAATAACTGGACCCAGTACTGGTTTATTTGTGGTGCAGGACTGCAGACTGGAGCCTCATCTCTCCAGGTGGTTTTTACACCTTTCACCTATTGTGCAACGGGACAGTGAACAAAAATAAACAAAGAAATGACTGGATCTTACAGACGCTGCCAGGAAAAAAAAAACAAAACAAAACACTGGAGGAGAATAAAACTAAAAATAAAAGCAGCATTTGTCTGAGCCACTGAGCATGTGTAGAGTGTTTTAATATGTGAACCTGTCCCTTTAATCAGGGGTTAAAGGGTTAATATGTGAACCCTTTAATCAGGGGTTAAAGGGTTAATATGTGAACCTGTCCCTTTAATCAGGGGTTAAAGGGTTAATATGTGAACCTTTACCTTTAATCAGGGATTAAAGGGTTAAGTCCTGAATTTCTCAACTTGGAGCAGAAAGGAAAGTTAAGAGGAAGTAAGAGACAGACAAAGACAACAGAGGAGAAATAAGGTCAAAAAAGAGAAGAAAACAAGTGGAAAGAAAAAAGCAAAAGAACAAACGAAAGGACAGAGGAAGAAAAGTAGGAAAGGAGAGGAGATGAGTGACCAAGAAAAAGAGGAGAGGAGAAGGTGAGGAGCTAAAAATGAGATGAAAGCAGATGAGATGAAGGTGGAGGAGGAGGAGGAGGACAGATGAAGAGGAGGCAGGAAATAAGGTCAGATAGGAAGTGAGAGAAGAGAGATAGTGAAATGACAAAAAGGGGATGAGGAGAGGAGGGAGAGGAGGGAGAGAGAGGAGAGAGAGGAGGGAGGGAGCGGGCGATCAAAAGGGGGAGATAAGGAGTTGGAAGAAGGTGACGAAGAGGAGAACGAGGACAGGGAAGGAGATAAGGAGGAGGAAGAGGAGGAGGAGTTAGACCAGGAGGAGAAGGAGGAAGACGAGGAGTTAGACGAGGAGGAGGAACAGAAGGTGTAAGAAGAGAAGAACAAGGACAGAGAAGGAGATAAGGAGGAGGAGGAAGAGGAGGAGGAAGAGAGGGAGGAGATAGACGAGGGAGAGGAGGTGGAGGAAGAAGAGGAGGAGGAGGAGGAAGAGGAGGGGGAGTAGGTGGAGGTGGAAGAAGAGGAGGAGGAAGTGGAAAAAGAGGAGAATGAGGAAGAGAAAGAAGAGGAGAGGGAGGTGGAAGAAGAGGAGGAGGAGGAGGAAGCAGTGGAAGAGGAGGAGAAGGGAGAAGAGGAAGATGAGGAAGAGGCGGTGGAAGAAGAGGAAGATGGGGAGAAGGAAAAGGAAGAAGAGGAGGAGGAAGAGGAGTTAGACCAGGAGGGGGAATGGGGGGGGTGTTGCCAGTGGGTCAGTGCTGGTGCCTTCATGTTGGATTTGGGTTCAACCTAAATCATCTCCAGTTCAGGTTTAAATCATCTCCAGTTCAGGTTTAAATCATCTCCAGTTCAGGTTTAAATCATCTCCAGTTCAGGTTTAAATCATCTCCAGTTCAGGTTTAAATCATCTCCAGTTCAGGTCCACTCCATCTGCAGGAGCCTCAAAAACACCCCACAGTTTGTTTGTTTGTTTGTTTTTTAAACTTTTTTTTACTGCTGCAGACCCAGTCAGTCCAACAGAAGTGCTCCAAACCTGTAGGGGGCGCTGTCAGCAGAACAGACACAGGATGGACAGACAGACAGAGAACAGCTGACTGACAGGGTTTAAACTACAGTGGAACAAACTGAAGTTCCAGTCATGTGGTCATGTGACTCTGATCAGATTCTACTGTACACCAGTCTGCTGTGTGTAAACGCTGCCCCCTACAGGTTTGGAGTGGATCTACAGTGGTTCTTTATTTGCAGAACATTTGATGATTATTCATGTGTTTTTGTGTCTTCTTGTGCATTCTGTTCATGTGCACCTCGTTCCTCTTTTTGTTCCTGGTTCAGACTGTGTTTGAGTTTGTGAATTTGCATCGTTTCTGTCCTTGCAGCTTTTGTTTCTCTAACTCACACACACTGACCTGTTGGAATGGGTTTGGCCCTCGTCAGCCACCGTAAAGTGGGTCTCATGTTTGTGTGTTATGTTGTTTGGATTTTGTACGGCTGCTACCTCAGCCAGGTCTGCGCAGCAAAAGACAATTCTGACCTCAGTGAGACTTAAATAAAGGTTAAAAAAAATATTTATTTATTTATTTACACCTGAACTTATTCCCAATCCAAAGGCCTTATCAGAGTGAGCTGCTGTTTCATTCATGTCATTTTATGCTCTGATCTGATCTTTTCCCCCTCTCCTCCTCTCCCCTCCCCTCTCCTCTCCTTTCTGTGCTGCAGTCATTCTTTATTTTAGTATTAAAGACAGGTGTATTTATGTATGTATGTATGTGTGTATGTATGTATGTATGTATGTATTTATTTATTTATTTATTTTTTATCTGAATCTTGCTCAGAGCTGTTCTATGTGTTTCAGAGCCGTTGGAAGTTTAGAGTCCTTTCCTGAGCTGACACATCACACTAGTCCGCTGCCTCTGCGTAAACGTCCCCAGTGTAAAAGTTTCATTGAGAAAAAGATGAGGCCTGAAGGTGAAGGCGGTGCCCTCCACCAATGTGACTGGCAACCGGCCAATCACAGAGAGGCGGCGACGCTGAATGACAGTCAGAGAGAGAGAAAAAGAGCGCTGAGACGAGGACAGGTGAACATTAGCTTCTATAAACGATACTGTCGACCTTTGACCCCAACACTCACCCATCATTCTGATCATAATAAACTATCAGTAGTCCTCCTCATGCTGTGGGTCCAACATGTGGCCCGTGGACCAAAACCGGCCCGACAAAGAGTCCAATCTGGTCCATGGGATGAATGTGTGAAATGCAAAAATTCCAGAGGTCAAAGGTCATTTTGGCCAAACCGTAACCCTCTATCCTCCATTCTTCCATCTAATGCCGCGTTTCCACTACATGGAACCGGCTCGACTCCACTCTGGTACCATGTCCTATTCCAGACCATTTCCATTACAGGATACTACCCACTTTACAGTACCTGGACGTCATAGCGATGTGGTGTGTTACTTCCATGTCGTCTGCTCAGAGAGTTGCTGATAAACTTATTCATTGCGTGTTGTCTCGTCAAACTCATGCTGAATTTTTACGTCAGCCACCAAAGACTGAATCTCCTGAGTGAATGGTGTAGTTTCACAGGCTGTCATCATGTGGATTCACCTACCACTATATTTACTGTCAACTTCTGCATCTGTTTTTTGTAAAAGGGCGGGTCACAGAGACAACTCTGACCAATCCGTGGTCTGCGTGTGTTTATACGTCACCTTTTAGTATCTGGTCCCCAGTCCTGGAACCTCAGCGGAGGTGATACCAAAAAACTAGTTCCGGGTACCAGATTCCAGGCCCGTTTTTGTAATGGAAACGCAAAAAGGCCGAGTCGAGTCGAGCCGATACAATGCAGAGAAAACACGCCAGAAGAGAAGTTACACTTTCCCCTGCAGAGCCAAACCAAACCCAGATCTCAAATCATTCGTCCCATCTGCTGTTCAGTCTTTAAATAGCCTGTAGGCGAGCATGTTGGGAAAAATGCACCATTAACTATGAGGACTTATTTCAGTGTCATCTTTTAAGTCACTTCTTAAAATGCATTTTTATAGACTTGCCTTCATGTGATGTTGTCTCTTTTTAATGTTTTTAATGTTAAATATTTAATTTTACCCTGCTTTGGTTATTTATTTATATTGACATACATGATGCAGTTTTATTCCACTCCTTCATTTCACATTTGACAGCATCATGTTCTGTTGTTTCTGCTTTCTCCACTATGATACATTCAAAGGTAGTCATGATTTCATGTTTTCTGCACTTATCTCTTTTATTGTGTTGTTTGCTCTGTTTTTATTCTGCTGTTGTGCACTTTTGCTTTGTCTGTCAAAGCACCTTATAAACCCAGTTTTTTTAAGGTGCTGTATAAATAAAGGTATTATTATTATTAGTAGTAGTAGTAGTAGTAGTAGTAGTAGTAGTAGTAGTAGTATTTGTTTATTTACTGTATTTCATTTATGGTTTCATCAGGGTTTGTTTGTCTGTTTGTTTGTTTGTTTGTGTGTAAGCAAGATAACTCAAAAAGTTGACGGATTTTCATGAAATTTTCAGGAAACATTGATACTGGCACAAGGAACAAATTATTAAAGGGGCTGGTCCGTACTCTCCAAGTATTTTTATAGTTATATAATGTGAGACTGATTGTTTTGGTGATATGTGAGATATGTACACTTCTGTTACAAATCAAATTACCCTTTGGAGACATTAAAGATTTTTCAGTTCAATTCAATTCAATACACTGAAGATATTAACAGTAAATAGTGTTAAGGTAAGGGGGAGGGTAAGGGGGAGGGTAAGGGGGAGGGTAAGGGGTGAATTGAAATTGGGCCATAGTGTTGGTGGTTGATCAGTTGGTGGTTCTGGTCCTCAGTGTGTTGTGGTACCAGACTTCCTCTGCTGCTGAAATGTTGGGATATCAATACCATATAAAACCCTTTTAAAAACCCCTTAACTGTCTGAAAACACCTGTGATTGGCCCTGGTCTGCATACCAGTTGAATTCCCGCCTCCTCTCAGACCAGCTGAATTATAATCTGCTCAAATGGAGTTATGGAGTTTTTGCTGGACATCTAATTTTGGATCAAACACTCTTAGAAGGAATAAAACTGGTAGTTGGTGTAGACATGTCACAAATGCTTCTAATGCAGTATTTTACATTTCTGTTCCACCAGATAAAAAGTCGTAACTTTAACCAAACATCTTTGGTTGATGGCATCTTTCTGCTCCGGAGCCCAACCCCAAACACACCACCGTCCAGTAAAACCTCGTCTCCGAAGAGAAACGGCTGTGTCATTACAGGAAGATAGCTGTGACTAAGACTATTAGCTAATTGATAGGCTGACTGTGCAGCAGATCGCCGGCCGGGCTGACACAACAAAACCAACACACCCTGCTCCTGCAATAATCACTTCACATTCCAAGAGCCAACATTCCGCTCAAGGTTTTCCTTTAACCCTTTCGTGAACGAATTATGAAAAAAACAAAGTATCTAGATTCGTTTACATTGATTTATTACTCAAAATTAGGCTAAAGTTGAAATGCATTTTGAATTTTTAAAAACTATGGTTTTATGTAGATGATATTTAAGTGTCCGTATGTGGACACCATGCAACAAAAGGGTCAAAATGTTAAAAATCAATAAATATTTTGTTTTTGCTGCCTGTATTTTTTATTTTTATGTTCATAAGACAAAAATATGTCGAGTCTGTCAGCAGAGTTAACTGTTAATTATATACAACCTGTTCCTGTTTGGAGAAACGTATTAAGTTTGTCATGTGGGTGTTTCTCTGAAACTGGTCTTACAAACAAGACATTTGGGCTAAAAATTCAACCAGATGTAGACGAATGTTCTGAAGCAGGTTTGGAAGAACTTTGGGTCTATTTAAAAAAAAAAAAAAATACAAACTAAGACAAAAGAGCAACTATTTTTCAGATAAAACACATTTTTATATTATTTTACATTATATTTAATACATAAATCCACATGTAACATGGTCAAAAGGACATGAAAATTACACGCTACTATTTTTTTTTTTTTAAATATCTCTTTATTCTCTCACAGGTACATTTTGGGAATTGAACTAATTATTCAAGGCAGAGTGTTTGACAAAAATGACCACTGTTGAAAAATTATTTGTGATTTATATGTGTTTAAATGTTCAGGTTCTGTATGTAACACCAGTGGACACGATGGATTCCACACCAAACCTGGAATGAGACTGAGACAGATGAAAAACCCACATGTGTGGATTAGAAATAATAACTAGAAGCACTTGGAGAGAGCAGACCTCCGCCAAGGCTGATCAGTGGCCCCCCCCGTGGGCCCCACCACCCACGATCACCACCAAAATTTAATCATTTCTTCCTTATCCCGTGTCCAACAAACCCTGAAAATTTCATCCAAATCTGTCCATAACTTTTTTAGTTATGTTGCACACTAATGGACAGACAAACAAACAAACAAACAGACAAACAAACAAACAAACAAACAAACAAACAAACAAACAGACAAACAAACCCTGGCAAAAACATAACCTCCTTGGCGGAGGTAATAATAATAATGGATGGAGGAAAAACCACTAGGTTCGACACATTGAACACAGTGTCTTTATTTAGTCTATAGAAGAGCATTTACACACGTTTTCACATCTAATGCTCTGACACCTAGGGAGATTTAATGTCCATATTTGGGTCCTATTTTTGGACCCAATATTTGATTAAAAACTCATTAATTATGGGATGGATCAGAGTAAGAGTATAATTTTTCCCTTCATTTCTCAGAGGTCATCATTAGGTCCGTCCTGGGGTTAAACCTGTCTACATTTACCTTTAATTATTGGGTCTAAAAAGATGGAAAAGTGACAGATACTAAAATAAACCCAGTTTCAGAGAAGAACCCATGTACCAAAGCTTTCGAAAAGTTCAATAAAAACTTGAATTAAAAAAAAAGAAAAAAACCAAAACGTTCCTCACAACAAAATATCAGTTTGTAACATTAATGTGTTGTACTTTTTTTAAAAATTTTTAATTGGAAAATGTACTTTATCCCATGCATATATGCTTTTCTTTTTCATACTTCCCCCACACAGAAATATCACATACCAGTGTGTGTGAAGCTCTGTAACAATATTCATCTTCAAAACATTTTGTACAATAATATAGTATTTGCAGAGAACACAATGTACAGTTTTGTCCCCCGTTATAATATTAAACTATGATGTACAAGGCAGCTGTTCAAGGCACTGCAAGAAATATTGTGGTTATATTATCTCAGTCATGTTTAGTACACATTTGCTGATACCCTGCCTGGCCAAAAAACCCCCAAAACATCTGACATGCAATATTTTGTTGGACCGACTACAGCACAGGTGTCAAACATGTGTCCCGGGGGCCAAATCCGGCCCGTTAAAGGGTCCAATCCGACCCCTGGGATGAATTTGTGAAATGCAAAAATTACACAGTAGATATTGAAAATCAATGGAGTCAACATAGTTTTAATTCAGGTTCCACATCCAGGCCAATTCAATCTGAAGTGGGTCAAAACCAGTAAAATAGTCTCATAATAACCTATAAATAATGAAAATGTCAAATCTTCTCTTTATTTTTGTGTAAAAAAAAAGTAAAATTACATGAAAATGTTTACATTTACAAACTATCCTCCTACAAAAAATGGGAAAAACACAAACAAAAATGAACAACCCTGAAATGTCTTTAAAGGAGCAAATGTCATTTTAACAACATTCTGCTCGTTCCTAAATGTTTTGTGTATTTGTAATTGTAATGTAAGTTGTAATGTACATGTGTAAATGATAAACTGAGGCAGAATATTGTTAAAACTGCACTTATTTTTCTTAAGTTGAATTTCTTCCCACCCCTTATCGGGTACATGTTCATGGAATTATTGTGCTGTTCTTCTAAGATTGTTATGATTCTTTGATATTTGTATTATTATGTATGTTTGTACATTTCAGATTGTTCATGTTATTCAGATTTGTAAGGAAACTTTGTTGATGTAAATATTTTCATAATGTAATTTGACTTTTTTCACTGTTATTATTTGACTGCAGATCAAACTGGGCTGAATGTGGAACTGAACTCAGATGACGTTGACGGCCCTGGACTACAGGATGTGTTCATTCTTCACCTTTATGCCACTCAATACAGATGCACATCATTTGTTACATCCATAGTTGCATTGTTTTTTCTGTTTCTTTTTTTTTTTTATGTGTTGTACTTTAATTTTGAGAGTCCATTTAAACTTCCAGCACAGATGACACAAAAAAAAAAAAAAAAAAAAAAACTAAAAATGCTGAACGTGCAAGACAAAATGTGAATGGGTTCTAATGGAAATGGTACTGATGAAGGCAGCCAAATAACCCCTCCTCCCACAGCCGGCTGGGCTTCTTCCCAAAAGCCTGTACTATGATTTAGTGCATCTCTGCTGGAAACGCACAGAAAGTGAAAATAGGAACTTCTTTTCTTCGCTCTGGACTCATCCACACATTTTACCGGATGGAAAAAAGCAGAAATCCAACATGTGATGTTCTGCCAATGTATGAGACTGGATGACTATGTAAGAAAATCTGTGTCATCAGATTTTAAATTATAAAAGACATTGAATTTGTAGCACTGATGGTTTTTTTTTTTTTTTTTACACTGAAATTAAGTATCTGAATTTTTTTTTTTTTTTTTTCCTTTTCTTTTTTTTGGATTAGAAAGTAATATTTTTATTGTTATCATTATCATCATGTTATCATTATTATTATCATATTGCTATTTACATTTCTGATCTTTTTCATTGTAATATGACGTTGTTTGTCAATACTCTGTCATTGTTGTTGTTTTTTGTTTGTTTATTTGTTTGAGTTTCCTTTTGTTTATGTGTTGTTGTTTTTCTGTCCACATTGTCTTGTTAACTATCACCAATAAAATATAAAAAAAGAAAAAAAAAAGTATCTGCATTTTTTTTTTTTGCACTGAAATTTAGTATCTAAAATTTTTTTGCACTGAAATTAAGTATCTGATTTTTTTTGCACTGAAATTAAGTCTCTAAATTTTTTTTGCACTGAAATTGAGTATCTGAATTTTTTTTTTGAACTGAAATTAAGTGTCTGAATTTTTTTTTTTTTTTTGCACTGAAATTAAGTATCTGATTTTTTTTTGCACTGAAATTAAGTGTCTGAATTTTTTTTTACAGTGAAATTAAGTATCTGATTTTTTTTGCACTGAAATTAAGTATCTGAATTTTTTTGCATTTTTAAATTTAGAATTTAAAAAATTCAGATGCAATAAATTCAAATACTTAATTTCAGTGCAAAAATAAAAAATGTGTGCTACAAATTCAGTGTCTTTTAAAATTCAAAATCTGATGACAGATTTACTTCCATAGTTGACAGTGAGCTGCATTAATGCCTGGATGACCCCCCCCCCCCCCCCCAGATGGTTTTGGTAGGGGGGTGTTTGTTGAAGCCTTGTGCACAGTTTACTCCTCAGAGAAAACAAACATGGTCCCGGTGGATTTCTCCTCATTAAAATAAAGGACGAATCAATGATTTCTAAAACCTTCTATTTATCCAGGAGAGGATTTTGCTGAGCAGTTGTGCTTTTTTTTTTCTACAGAAAACCTTTACACTCTCCACTGCACATTTGCAGTTTAATGCATATTTGGCTCTGTCCGTGAAACTGGGTTTATTTTAGTATCTGTCACTTTTCCATCTTTTTAGACCCAATAATAAAAGGTAAATGTAGACATATTTACCCCAGGATGGACCTAATGATGACCTCAGAGAAATGAAAAGAAAAATTATACTCTTCATCCATCCCAGACTGTCCTATGTTTGGCTCGATCCAGTGACTGTTGGCAGAGAAACTTTTGACGTTGACACTGAGACTCGATCATCAGTCAGTTTCATTAGAAACAGGAAGTGAAGAGGCTCTGGCAAGTGGAACCCGAACTGGAACTTTCTACAGATTCATCATCTAAGTGGGCACATGTGCAAGTGTGACACATGATTTCAGAAAAAAAAAAACCCACTAAATAAAACCAATGTTTTGTGCCAGATTTTTGTGGTTGTTTTTAGATTTAAAAATGTCTGTTGTACAAGAGTTCAGAAAAAGAAGAGTCCCATGTGACCGGTGGTGTTGGACTCTGCATTGTGTGTAAGGACGAGACCTGTACGTATGACTCTGGAGGTGGTCTCGTTTTTATTGTTTTTTGGCTCCTGACAAAAGTGGCATAACACACAAAAACCTCTGGTCAGCAACCGCCGTAAAAACAAGTTCCTACAGCAGGGCTGTCAAACTCATCTTAGTTCAGTTCCACATTCAGCCCAGTTTGATCTGAACTGGGCCGAACCAGTAAAATAATAACAGCGAAAAAGAAAATTATATTCTGATCAGGTTTACATCTACAGTTTCCTTAAAAATCTGAAAAACATGAACAACTTGAATTGTCTTAAGAAAAACAAGCGCAATTTTAACAATATTCTGCCTCAGTTTATCAGTTTATCATTAACACGTGTGTTACAATCACACAAAACATTTAATAACAGGCAGAATATAGGCAAAATTGCATTTACTTCTCTTAAGACATTTCTGTTTGTTCATATTTGTTCAGGTTATTCACATTTTTGCAACGTATAGTTTGGTAATGTAAACACTTTCATGTAATTATACTTTTTTACAGCAAAAAACAAAGAGAGAATTTGGGGCTGTCATTATTTGTAGGTTATTATGATCATATTTTACTGGTTTTGACCAGTGTTGGGAATAACGGTGTTAAAAATAACAGCGTTACTAACGTCGTTATTATTTTCCAGTAACGGCTAATCTAATGAATTACTATTTGAAACGTTACAATGCTGTTACCGTTACCAGCAGTGAAATGTGGTGCGTTACTACGCACTGATATCTAACAGCTGTTATAGCTCAGCCAGGCACCAGAGGTGTGATGTTCGCGGACGAGTCGAGTCTTTTGAACGGCTCTTTTCAGCGAACGATAAGAACCGATTCATTGCGTGCCATTCGTTAACGAGCCGTTCTTCTATTCAAATTACCCACACTGCCTTCATGCTTCACCTGTGTTTCCATGAGTCTGAGTTGTCCACGCTGCCTTCACCTGAACAACTAATGACATCTACGAGTTTGAGTTGTCCGCAGCACACCACATGCACTTGAACGCAGCTACATGTGCAGTTAACTTAGGGGGAGGAGTTATCAGCTAACTTAGGGGAGGAGTTATCAGCTAACTTAGGGGTGGAGTTATCAGTGACAGTCTGACTGACTGGAGTGGAGAAATTTACTGCTGCATCAGGGAGGAGCGACTGAAAAAAGAGGAGATGTGGGATTAACTGGAGGAGCATCTGCTTCTATAAATGCAGATATGCACTGATGTGGTGGAAAAGCCTGGCCCTGGTGGACCCCAGCCTGGCCCTGGTGGACCCCAGCCTGGCCCCAGTGGACCCCAGCCTGGACCCGGTGGACCCCAGCCTGGCCCCGGTGGACCCCAGCCTGGACCCGGTGGACCCCAGCCTGGCCCTGGTGGACCCCAGCCTAGCCCTGGTGGACCCCAGCCTGGCCCTGGTGGACTACAGTTGGGCCCTGGTGGACCCCAGCCTCACCACAGTCCTGGTCCTCAGTACCTGTCCGCTGTTCTACTCTATAAAACTGGCCTGTGAAACATGCTCAAAAATTAGTTTCCTTTTACATATTTGAAGGTTTTTCCAAGAAGTAACGCTATAATTACTCTCCCTGGTAACTAATTACATTAATGAAGGAGTAATTCCTTTTCTAATTCAATCATTTTTTGGGAAAGTAACAAGTAACTATAATTAACTACTTTTTAAAAGTAATTTGCCCAACACTGGTTCTGACCCACTTGAAATCTGATCAGACTGTATGTGTCTGTATGTGGAACCTGAATTAAAATGATTTTGACACCACTGATTAATATCTTCAGTGTAATTTTTGCATTTCACACATTCATCCAGGGGCCAGATTGGAGCCGTTTGTGGGCCAGGTTTGGCCCCCAGGCCGCATGTTTGACACCTGTGGTTTATATGAATGTTAAAAATATTAAAGGAGGACTTTAAGGGTATAAACTACAGGGACGATTCATGGGAAACACCAAAGTGAACAGAAAAACTTCATGAGGGGTTGTTTTTAAATTCATTCAAGAGCCTATATGTTCATAAATGGTGCAGGTTGAGGGGGGGGGGGGGTGCATTTAATCCAGTCATGAACAGTCCTCTGCTGACACCCTGTGGACACATTCAGTACTGCACACAAACATACAAACACCATCTGTACCAGGGCTGGAAAACTCAGCCGAATTTAACCTCCAGTGGGCGGTACAAGTAAAATAATGGCATAATAATACAATGGACAGGTTGACTCATAGACTGCAACTACAGGAAGCACAAATGGACAAAAAGTGGAATAAATGGACTATTTACACAAGTCAGAACGGTGGAAAGACTGGATAATGCAAATGTGCTAAAATGTGCATGATGCACCCAAGCAGTGTCGGTTTGTTTGTTTGGGTTTTTTTGTTTTGTTTTTTTAAATATCTGTGTAGAAAATTTCAATAAAAACTTTGGGGAAAAATAAATAAATAAATAAATAAATAAATAAATAAATAACAATATAATAATAATAATAATAATAATAATAATAATAATAATAATAATAATAATAATAACAATAATAATATAATAGCATAATAGCCTATAAATAATGAAAATTACACATTTTTCTCTTTGTTTTAGTGCAAACCCCCCCCCCCCCAAAAAAAAAAAAAAAATGTAGAAAATTTCAATAAAAAGTTAAGTGAAAAAATAAATAATGATAATTTAAAATAATAATAATAATAATAATAATAATAATAATA